>NC_047041.1:21723812-21731312 GCF_011762595.2 Tursiops truncatus
TTGCTGCAACTAGAGGAAGCCCTTGCACAGAAACAAAGACCCAACACAGCCAAAAATAAATAAATAAGTTAATTAAAAAAAAAAAAAAAGAGTCATGTACCACAATGTTTATTGCAGCTCTATTTACTATAGCCAGGACATGGAACAACTTAAGTGTCCATTGACAGATGAATGCATAAAGAAGATGTGGCACATATATACAATGGAATATTACTCAGCCATAAAAAGAAACGAAATTGAGTTATTTGTAGTGAGGTGGATGGACCTAGAGACTGTCATACAGAGTGAAGTAATTCAGAAAGAGAAAAACAAATACCGTATGCTAACACATATATATGGGATCTAAGAAAAAAAATGGTTCTGAAGAACATAGGGGCAGGACAGGAATAAAGATGTAGATACAGAGAATGGACTTGAGGACATGGCGAGTGGGAAGGGTAAGTTGGGATGAAGTGAGAGAGTGGCATGGACATATATACACTACCAAAGGTAAAATAGATAGCTAGTGGGAAGCAGCCGTATAGCACAGGGAGATCAGCTCAGTGCTTTGTGACCACCTAGAGGGGTGGGATAGGGAGGGTGGGAGGGAGATGCAAGAGGGAGGAGATATGGCGATATCTGTATATGTATAGCTGATTCACTTTGCTATAAAGCAGAAACTAACATACCATTGTAAAGCAATTGTATTCCAATAAGGATGTTTAAAAAAAAAAAAAAACAACTGAGAGTGGATGTCAGAGAGACCTGACTCAAAGAGAGCTAAGGTAATGGTTAATATAATTATTCTCAAATTTGAGCATGCACCAAAATCATCTGGAGAGTTTCTAAAACACAACTTGCTGGACCTCACCCTCCAGATTTCTGATTCAGTAGGTCTGAGGTGGAACTTGATAAACTGCATTGTAAATAAGCTCTCTTTTGATACTGATGCTGGTAGTTTGAAATCACAACTTGAGAACCACTAGGTTAATAGAACATGGCACCCCTATGGGCAATATAAATGGACAGCCAATAAAGATATTGTTAAATTTTGTAAATCAAAAGAAATCATGAATGGATAATCAGGGCTTAGAGCCTGATTACCCATCCTTGACTTGTTTTTTAGAGTGAGGTTTATGGGGTCCAGATAATAAAAAGGTTTGACTCAGAGTGCATCTACTTGATCCATGGTCATCTCCTCAACATTGGTTCCTTGGCCTATGAAGTACAAACTATGACTCTAGAGAAGGCCAAGTGGAAGCCTCTGAAATTTCCCAGTTGAGAACATAAAATTGCTTCCCAGGAATGGAAGAGAAGATTGCCAACTTAAAAAAACCTGAAGGATACAGAAAGGGTGTCCACATTGAATCTCCATTAATTCACTAGTCTGGGTCCTACAAAAATTAGATAGATCCCACAGAATGAAAGTGGGATAATGCAAAATCAACCAAGTTGTAGGCCCAATTGTTGTGCCAGATGTAGCTAAAACTGTATACCATGGCCTTGGGTACTTGGTATAAGGCTACTAATCGGAGGAATATGTTTTGGGTTTTTTTTTACCCTATCTGGAAGGAGGGCTAGAAGCAATGTACATTCATGTGGGACAAACGTCAGTATAAAGTTATAGTCATGCCCCAGGGATGTTAACTATCCTGCTGTCTGTCTTAATATAATCCAAAGGAACCTAGACCATCTAGACACTCTGCAGAATATCTCAGTGGGCAGAAGAGATCACATTAATTGAACAAAATAAGAAAGAACCTTGGCAAGTACATTGCAGGACTTGGTAAGATATGTGCACTCTAAAGATGGAAGACCTGCCAGATCGGTGCAATGTTCAGGAAGCTAGCGGGGGAGCCTGAGATATCTTATCAAAGTAAAGTACAAATTATTACATCTTGTCCCTCTGACCATGAAAAAAGAAACACAAAACTTCTTTATTGAATTCTGGAGTCAGCATATTCCCCAACTGGAAATACTACTCTGCCCATTTACTGAGTGACCCATAATGCTGCTAGCTTTGAGTGAGACCTGGAGCAAGGACATGCCCTGCACAGGTCCAGGCTGTGGTGTCAATAGCCTTGCCACTCGGGCCATATGACTCATACAACCCAGCAGACCCTACTATACCTCTGGTGGGAAAAGACACTGTGTGGAATTTTTGGAAAGCAGCCATAGAAGAATCACAAGTAGATCCCAGGGTCATGCCATCTACAACACAAAATTATACACCATTTGACAAACATACTACAATATATGTATCCCAATATATACGGGGCCCTAGTAGAGATGGAGATTTGACTGTGAAACGTCAGGTGACTATGAGGCCAGAACAGTCCATCATTCTGTCAGACCTACCAAGACTGGCCTTACCCAGCATCAATCCATCTTAAGATAGAAGGGCTATATCTGGAGTTGAGCATAAGAATAAGAAGAGAATGTAAGCAAGCTAGTGATGGGGAATCTTTGGATAGTGTACTGGTCATCCACTTCGTAAGAAAAGAGCAGTAGGCCAGGGAAAGAATATAAACCCATGGCAGTGATGATTGACTTGGCAGGGGCATGAAGGAGAAAGATTGGGAGATTGTGTACAAGTTTGGGGAGGAGGCATGTGGACAGACAAATGGGAGAGAGTACAAATGGTAAAGATCTTTGTGTCACATGTTATCGCCACCAGAGAGCACACACCCACAGAAGAGGCACTTAACCCCCAAGTAGACAGAATGGCCTAGCCATTTGATGTCAGCCTACCTTTGCCACTGGAAAAATAAGTGCTAGTACAATTGTTTTATATAAAGAAAAGCCATAGAGGATACTCATGGGCCCAATTGCACAGGCTCCCAATCACCAGGGTTGATTCAGTTACTACCACTGCCAAATGTCCCCCCTGCCAAAAACAGAAACCCATGCTGAGTCCCTGTTACAGCACTATCTCTTGAAGAGATCAATTAGCCTCTTAGCAGATTTATTACAGTGGATTCCCTCCACACTGGAAGGGGCAACAATTCACCTTGACTAGAAGTGCCACATATTCCAGGTAGGGTTTGCCTTTCCTGCCCACAAGGCCTCAAACAGTATCACCAACTGAGAGCTTTCAGAGACAATACCCTGCAAGTGCCATTCTCTGGGCCAGTATGCAGTCTATTTAGGACCCCAGGTGACCAACTGGGGAATTTTTGGTATTCTTATGCACAGTTTTGGTGGTAAATAGACAAATGCTACAGCCATAGCCTGAGGAGGGCATGGTGGCTAAAGAGAGCTACCTTGCCCAAGATTATGCCTACATCTCCATAGGCAGCCCACCTCTAATGACAGCTGTCTGTGGGATTACAAGGGCCCAGCCCACTTGCCTCAATTGTGGATCTCTCTGAAGGTCCAGCCCTTCAGAGTTCCCTGTGGAATTGGTTAAGGCCTCTGTTGCAACTACGTTGCAATTTTACATTTCCATCTGCCCAATCCTGCTTCCTTTATTCCCTCACATATGTTTCTGTGAGCACTTTCTGATAACCCTCCTACACGCAAATCACAGGATCTGTAGGAGGGCTGGACATGAAGAGAATGGAGGTATGAAGACCAGCTTGTAAGAATCCAAGCACTGAGAAGAAGAGGAGTGTGTGTGTGTGTGTGTGTGTGTGTGCGCGCGTGCACGCACGTGAACTCGCTGAGGTTAGAAGAAGATGCATGTTTGAGCATTCCTTACTGATTTAACATGGAGATTGAGGAAAAGGTAGGAGTCACGTTTTTACTTTTGGGGGTTGACAGAAAGGTAGTAAAACTGAGAGGAAAGAAGAGGAGCCAATGTAATGGGGGATGAGGAAGCGTCCACCTAAACCTGTTGCATTTGACTGTATATCTGAAGGAAACGCCGTAACTTTAATACATTTAATGGAAACCATTGAGTGAGTAGGGACAGCTCCTCAGCCATCCTTGTGAAAAGATTTTTTCCTACACCAGACCTCGTTAAAAAGAAACTAACGGGGGCTTCCCTGGTGGCGCAGTGGTTGAGAGTCCGCCTGCCGATGCAGGGGACACGGGTTCGTGCCCCGGTCCGGGAAGGTCCCACATGCCGCGGAGCGGCTGGACGTCCCGTGAGCCATGGCTGCTGAGCCTGCGCGTCCGGAGCCTGTGCTCCGCAACGGGAGAGGCCACAACAGTGAGAGGTCCATGCACAGAAAAAAAAAAAAAAATCTAAAAATAGAGCTACCATATGACCCTGCTATCCCAGTATTGGGCATATATCCTGAGAAAACCATATTTTAAAAAGAGTCATGGGGGCTTCTCTGGTGGCGCAGTGGTTGAGAATCTGCCTGCCTGTGAAGGGGACACGGGTTCAAGCCCTATTCTGGGAAGATCCCACATGGTGCGGAGCAACTGGGCCTGTGGGCCACAACTACTGAGCCTGCGTGTCTGGAGCCTGTGCTCCGCAACGGGAGAGGCCACAACAGTGAGAGGTCCATGCACAGAAAAAAAAAAAAAAAAAATCTAAAAATAGAGCTACCATATGACCCTGCTATCCCAGTATTGGGCATATATCCTGAGAAAACCATATTTCAAAAAGAGTCATGGGGGCTTCTCTGGTGGCACAGTGGTTGAGAATCTGCCTGCCTGTGAAGGGGACACGGGTTCAAGCCCTATTCTGGGAAGATCCCACATGGTGCGGAGCAACTGGGCCTGTGGGCCACAACTACTGAGCCTGCGTGTCTGGAGCCTGTGCTCCGCAACGGGAGAGGCCACAACAGTGAGAGGTCCATGCACAGAAAAAAAAAAAAAAAATCTAAAAATAGAGCTACCATATGACCCTGCTATCCCAGTATTGGGCATATATCCTGAGAAAACCATATTTTAAAAAGAGTCATGGGGGCTTCTCTGGTGGCGCAGTGGTTGAGAATCTGCCTGCCTGTGAAGGGGACACGGGTTCAAGTCCTGGTCTGGGAAGATCCCACATGGTGCGGAGCAACTGGGCCTGTGGGCCACAACTACTGAGCCTGCGTGTCTGGAGCCTGTGCTCTGCAACAAGAGAGGCCATGATAGTGAGAGGCCCACGCACCGCGATGAAGAGTGGCCCCCGCTTGCTGCAACTAGAGGAAGCCCTTGCACAGAAACAAAGACCCAACACAGCCAAAAATAAATAAATAAGTTAATTAAAAAAAAAAAAAAGAGTCATGTACCACAATGTTTATTGCAGCTCTATTTACTATAGCCAGGACATGGAACAACTTAAGTGTCCATTGACAGATGAATGCATAAAGAAGATGTGGCACATATATACAATGGAATATTACTCAGCCATAAAAAGAAACGAAATTGAGTTATTTGTAGTGAGGTGGATGGACCTAGAGACTGTCATACAGAGTGAAGTAATTCAGAAAGAGAAAAACAAATACCGTATGCTAACACATATATATGGGATCTAAGAAAAAAAATGGTTCTGAAGAACATAGGGGCAGGACAGGAATAAAGATGTAGATACAGAGAATGGACTTGAGGACATGGCGAGTGGGAAGGGTAAGTTGGGATGAAGTGAGAGAGTGGCATGGACATATATACACTACCAAAGGTAAAATAGATAGCTAGTGGGAAGCAGCCGTATAGCACAGGGAGATCAGCTCAGTGCTTTGTGACCACCTAGAGGGGTGGGATAGGGAGGGTGGGAGGGAGATGCAAGAGGGAGGAGATATGGCGATATCTGTATATGTATAGCTGATTCACTTTGCTATAAAGCAGAAACTAACATACCATTGTAAAGCAATTGTATTCCAATAAGGATGTTTAAAAAAAAAAAAAAAACAACTGAGAGTGGATGTCAGAGAGACCTGACTCAAAGAGAGCTAAGGTAATGGTTAATATAATTATTCTCAAATTTGAGCATGCACCAAAATCATCTGGAGAGTTTCTAAAACACAACTTGCTGGACCTCACCCTCCAGATTTCTGATTCAGTAGGTCTGAGGTGGAACTTGATAAACTGCATTGTAAATAAGCTCTCTTTTGATACTGATGCTGGTAGTTTGAAATCACAACTTGAGAACCACTAGGTTAATAGAACATGGCACCCCTATGGGCAATATAAATGGACAGCCAATAAAGATATTGTTAAATTTTGTAAATCAAAAGAAATCATGAATGGATAATCAGGGCTTAGAGCCTGATTACCCATCCTTGACTTGTTTTTTAGAGTGAGGTTTATGGGGTCCAGATAATAAAAAGGTTTGACTCAGAGTGCATCTACTTGATCCATGGTCATCTCCTCAACATTGGTTCCTTGGCCTATGAAGTACAAACTATGACTCTAGAGAAGGCCAAGTGGAAGCCTCTGAAATTTCCCAGTTGAGAACATAAAATTGCTTCCCAGGAATGGAAGAGAAGATTGCCAACTTAAAAAAACCTGAAGGATACAGAAAGGGTGTCCACATTGAATCTCCATTAATTCACTAGTCTGGGTCCTACAAAAATTAGATAGATCCCACAGAATGAAAGTGGGATAATGCAAAATCAACCAAGTTGTAGGCCCAATTGTTGTGCCAGATGTAGCTAAAACTGTATACCATGGCCTTGGGTACTTGGTATAAGGCTACTAATCGGAGGAATATGTTTTGGGTTTTTTTTTACCCTATCTGGAAGGAGGGCTAGAAGCAATGTACATTCATGTGGGACAAACGTCAGTATAAAGTTATAGTCATGCCCCAGGGATGTTAACTATCCTGCTGTCTGTCTTAATATAATCCAAAGGAACCTAGACCATCTAGACACTCTGCAGAATATCTCAGTGGGCAGAAGAGATCACATTAATTGAACAAAATAAGAAAGAACCTTGGCAAGTACATTGCAGGACTTGGTAAGATATGTGCACTCTAAAGATGGAAGACCTGCCAGATCGGTGCAATGTTCAGGAAGCTAGCGGGGGAGCCTGAGATATCTTATCAAAGTAAAGTACAAATTATTACATCTTGTCCCTCTGACCATGAAAAAAGAAACACAAAACTTCTTTATTGAATTCTGGAGTCAGCATATTCCCCAACTGGAAATACTACTCTGCCCATTTACTGAGTGACCCATAATGCTGCTAGCTTTGAGTGAGACCTGGAGCAAGGACATGCCCTGCACAGGTCCAGGCTGTGGTGTCAATAGCCTTGCCACTCGGGCCATATGACTCATACAACCCAGCAGACCCTACTATACCTCTGGTGGGAAAAGACACTGTGTGGAATTTTTGGAAAGCAGCCATAGAAGAATCACAAGTAGATCCCAGGGTCATGCCATCTACAACACAAAATTATACACCATTTGACAAACATACTACAATATATGTATCCCAATATATACGGGGCCCTAGTAGAGATGGAGATTTGACTGTGAAACGTCAGGTGACTATGAGGCCAGAACAGTCCATCATTCTGTCAGACCTACCAAGACTGGCCTTACCCAGCATCAATCCATCTTAAGATAGAAGGGCTATATCTGGAGTTGAGCATAAGAATAAGAAGAGAATGTAAGCAAGCTAGTGATGGGGAATCTTTGGATA